>NC_084570.2:22357500-22392500 GCF_033978685.3 Nerophis lumbriciformis | reverse complement strand
ATGAAGGCAATGTGGTTGCTAACAAACTAGCTAACAGGATGTGAGGTATGAAAGCGATATCAGTGAATAACGTGATGTGGTCGCTAACAAACTAGCTAACCGGATGTGAGGTATGAAAGCGATATCAGTGAATAACATGATGTGGTCGCTAACAAACTAGCTAACAGGATGTGAGGGATGAAGGCGATATCGATGAGTAACTTGATGTGGTCGCTAACAGGATGTGAGGGATGAAGGCAATGTGGTTGCTAACAAACTAGCTAACAGGTTGTGAGGGATGAAGGTGATATCAATGAATAAGTCGATGTGGTCGCTAACAAACTAGCTAACAGGATGTGAGGGATGCTCCTGTCTGCAGCGCTAAGCCTTCTGGGTAATATTATAATTTTCTGTTCCATAGTCTGTTGTCAAAGTATCGATTAGGACAATCAGATCCTCTTTAAAGGTCATACATTTTGATTAATGTCTACATTTAAGTTTATATATATATATATATATATATATATATATATATATATCTGAGCTGCCACCTTACCGTGGTAGAGGAGTTTGCGTGTCCCAATGATCCTAGGAGCTATGTTGTCCGGGGGCTTTATGCCCCCTGGTAGGGTCTCCCAAGACAAACTGGTCCTAGGTGAGGGATCAGACAAAGAGCAGCTCGAAGACCTCCATGACGAATAAAAATAAAGGACCCAGATTTCCCTCGCCCGGACGCGGGTCACCGGGGCCCCCCTCTGGAGCCAGGCCCGGAGGTGGGGCACGACGGCGAGCGCCTGGTGGCCGGGCCTGTTCCCATGGGGCCCGGCCGGGCACAGCCCGAAGAGGGTGGTGAGCCCTCCAATGGGCTCACCACCCATAGCAGGGGCCATAGAGGTCGGGTGCAGTGTGAGCTGGGCGGAAGCCGACGGCAGGGCACTTGGCGGTCCGAACCTCGGCTACAGAAGCTAGCTCTTGGGATGTGGAACGTCACCTCGTTGGGGGGGAAGGAGCCTGAGCTAGTGCGCGAGGTCGAGAAGTTCCGGCTAGATATAGTCGGACTCACTTCGACGCACAGCAAGGGCTCTGGAACCAGTTCTCTCGAGAGGGGCTGGACTCTCTTCCACTCTGGCGTTGCCGGCAATGAGAGGCGACGGGCTGGGGTGGCAATTCTTGTTGCCCCCCGGCTCAGAGCCTGCACGTTGGAGTTCAACCCGGTGGACGAGAGGGTAGCTTCCCTCCGCCTTCGGGTGGGGGGACGGGTCCTGACTGTGGTTTGCGCATACGCGCCAAACCGCAGCTCAGAGTACCCACCCTTTTTGGATTCGCTCGAGGGAGTACTTGAGAGTGCTCCCCCGGGTGATTCCCTCGTTCTACTGGGGGACTTCAATGCTCATGTTGGCAGCGACAGTGAAACCTGGAGAGGCGTGATTGGGAAGAATGGCCGCGCGGATCTGAACCCGAGTGGTGTTCTGTTATTGGACTTTTGTGCCCATCACAGATTGTCCATAATGAACACCATGTTCGAACATAAGGGTGTCCATATGTGCACTTGGCACCAGGACACCCTAGGCCGCAGTTCCATGATTGACTTTGTAGTTGTGTCATCGGATTTGCGGCCTCATGTTTTGGACACTCGGGTGAAGAGAGGGGCGGAGCTTTCAACCGATCACCACCTGGTGGTGAGTTGGCTGCGATGGTGGGGGAGGATGCCGGACAGACCTGGCAGGCCCAAACGCATTGTGAGGGTTTGCTGGGAACGTCTGGCAGAGTCTCCTGTCAGAGAGAGTTTCAATTCCCACCTCCGGAAGAACTTTGAACATGTCATGAGGGAGGTGCTGGACATTGAGTCCGAGTGGACCATGTTCCGCGCCTCTATTGTCGAGGCAGCTGATTGGAGCTGTGGCCGCAAGGTAGTTGGTGCCTGTCGTGGCGGTAATCCTAGAACCCGTTGGTGGACACCGGCGGTGAGGGATGCCGTCAAGCTGAAGAAGGAGTTCTATCGGGTTCTTTTGGCTCATAGGACTCCTGAGGCAGCGGACAGATACCGACAGGCCAAGCGGTGTGCGGCTTCAGCGGTTGCGGAGGCAAAAACTCGGACATGGGAGGAGTTCGGGGAAGCCATGGAAAACGACTGCACTATCAACACCGTGTATGGTGAGGATGGTGTTCTGCTGACCTCGACTGCGGATGTTGTGGGTCGGTGGAGGGAATACTTCGAAGACCTCCTCAATCCCACCAACACGTCTTCCTATGAGGAAGCAGTGCCTGGGAAATCTGTGGTGGGCTCTTCTATTTCTGGGGCTGAGGTTGCTGAGGTAGTTAAAAAGCTCCTCGGTGGCAAGGCCCCGGGGGTGGATGAGATCCGCCCGGAGTTCCTTAAGGCTCTGGATGCTGTGGGGCTGTCTTGGTTGACAAGACTCTGCAGCATCGCGTGGACATCGGGGGCGGTACCTCTGGATTGGCAGACCGGGGTGGTGGTTCCTCTCTTTAAGAAGGGGAACCGGAGGGTGTGTTCTAACTATCGTGGGATCACACTCCTCAGCCTTCCCGGTAAGGTCTATTCAGGTGTACTGGAGAGGAGGCTACGCCGGATAGTCAAACCTCGGATTCAGGAGGAACAGTGTGGTTTTCGTCCTGGTCGTGGAACTGTGGAATAGCTCTATACTCTCGGCAGGGTCCTTGAGGGTGCATGAGAGTTTGCCCAACCAGTCTACATGTGTTTTGTGGACTTGGAGAAGGCATTCGACCGTGTCCCTCGGGAAGTCCTGTGGGGAGTGCTCAGAGAGTATGGGGTATCGGACTGTCTGATTTTGGCGGTCCACTCCCTGTATGATCAGTGTCAGACCTTGGTCCGCATTGCCGGCAGTAAGTCGGACACGTTTCCAGTGAGGGTTGGACTCCGCCAAGGCTGCCCTTTGTCACCGATTCTGTTCATAACTTTTATGGACAGAATTTCTAGGCGCAGTCAAGGCGTTGAGGGGATCCGGTTTGGTGGCTGCAGGATTAGGTCTCTGCTTTTTGCAGATGATGTGGTCCTGATGGCTTCATCTGGCCAGGATCTTCAGCTCTCGCTGGATCGGTTCGCAGCCGAGTGTGAAGCGACTGGGATGAGAATCAGCACCTCCAAGTCCGAGTCCATGGTTCTCGCCCGGAAAAGGGTGGAATGCCATCTTCGGGTTGGGGAGGAGACCCTGCCCCAAGTGGAGGAGTTCAAGTACCTTGGAGTCTTGTTCACGAGTGAGGGAAGAGTGGATCGACAGGCGGATCGGTGCGGCATCTTCAGTAATGCGGACGCTGTATCGATCCGTTGTGGTGAAGAAGGAGCTGAGCCGGAAGACAAAGCTCTCAATTTACCGGTCGATCTACGTTCCCATCCTCACCTATGGTCATGAGCTTTGGGTTATGACCGAAAGGACAAGATCACGGGTACAAGCGGCCGAAATGAGTTTCCTCCGCCGGGTGGCAGGGCTCTCCCTTAGAGATAGGGTGAGAAGCTCTGTCATCCGGGGGGAGCTCAAAGTAAAGCCGCTGCTCCTCCACATCGAGAGGAGCCAGATGAGGTGGTTCGGGCATCTGGTCAGGATGCCACCCGATCGCCTCCCTCGGGAGGCGTTTAGGGCACGTCCGACCGGTAGGAGGCCACGGGGAAGACCCAGGACACGTTGGGAAGACTATGTCTCCCGGCTGGCCTGGGAACGCCTCGGGATCCCCCGGGAGGAGCTGGACGAAGTGGCTGGGGAGAGGGAAGTCTGGGCTTTCCTGCTTAGGCTGCTGCCCCCGCGACCCGACCTCGGATAAGCGGAAGAAGATGGATGGATGGATGGATGGATATATATATATAATTTATACACAACAAGTAAAACATCAATATATTTTTTCCCAATTTTTGTTAAAATTCTGTGCTTTTTCAGGTGAAGGTTACAAGGACCACAAAACATTGACAACTGATTTAAAAAAATCACAAGCTGAGTCAATGGTTTAACAAAATAAAAGCATCAAAATGGGCAACGCTCACATTTGAACCGATACAGTACCGATTCCCGGTACCGGAAATCGTTACTCAACGGTACCGATTTCCGATACATTTGTGTATGTTAATAATTATCGTTTTTTGAGTAAAATCTCATTTTTAATTGCAATATTTCAAAAGAGCCGATTATGAGAACTGCTGTCCAGTGTCTGGTTTTATTGTTACATTTGCAAGTATGACGCTAAATTTCAATTGCAGTCGCAAGTCCAAGACGTTAGATGGCAGAAGTGTAAAGTGTATGGTATGTTGGTCGGATCGGTCTTTAGTGTCCGTTGCGCCCTACAAAGTGTTAATACTGTCAGCATTGCACTTAATACGCCCAGGCTGTTTGGTTGTCATCTTAGCAAATTTAAAGATGTAGACATTCCATCCATCCATTTTCTACCGCTTGTTCCTTTTTGGGGTCGCGGATCGCTAATGCTAATCAGATGCAAGTCAATAGCAAAGCCAACGTGTATTAGCATCAAGCTAGCACGTTTGTGTCGGCCACACGTGCAACCCGGGTACTGAAACTTGGCAGCGTTGGATTTTACGTGAATCGATGCCCGGTAGGACCGACGGGATTCGGTCCATGCCAAAAAAAAGTACCGGATTGTGTACCCATCTCCACTCAATACCGCAACTTACTGAAAATGCTGTGAATTCATTTTAGTCTGCAACAATCACACCAAAAAAAAACTCCAGCAAAATCCAAGAGTGACTGATTTTTTTAATTAAATGGCGATGGCCGCACAACAAGTGAAGAATGAAGAAGACCAAGTTGTGGTTAAGAAGCTGCAGACTTACTGCACTGACTTGGCAACAGGAACAGCTTGCTGAGTCAGGATGTAGTCCGACACGCAGGTCGGCATGTAGGACAGCGGCAGCCAAAAGAACTTGGCGTCCCAGCCCGGCGAGTAGCGAGTCCTGGGTCGGACGGCGGACACAGCGTGCTCCATGCAGTTGACCACCTTCATCAAGTCTCCGTCTGATATCTTGGCAACCTTGTCTGCTATGAGTGCCAACGCTGTGAGGGAGGAAGGCGATATCGATGAATAACTTGATGTGGTCGCTAACAAACTTTCTGACAGGATGTGAGGGATGAAGGTGATATCAATGAATAAGTCGATGTGGTCGCTAACAAACTAGCTAACAGGATGTGAGGGATGAAGGTGATATCAATGAATAAGTTGATATGGTCGCTAACAAACTAGCTAACAGGATGTCAGGGATGAAGGCGATATCAGAGAATAACTTGAATAACAAACTAGCTAACAGGATGTGAGGGATGAAAGCGATATCAGTGAATAACTTGATTAACAAACTAGCTAACAGGATGTGAGGGATGAAGGCGATATCAGTGAATAAATTGATTGATAAACTAGCTAACAGGATGTGAGGGATGAAGGCGATATCAATGAATAACTTGATTAACAAACTAGCTAACAGGATGTGAGGGATGAAAACGATATCAATGAATAACTTGATTAACAAACTAGCAAACAGGATGTTCCAACAAGCTTACATTTCTTCAGGTACTCCGGTCCATAGTCATCCCTGACATGCTGGGGCATCTTGTCCCACAGTGACCTGACATTGTTGCTCAAGATGGCGGTATCAGTCACGTTTGTTTTGAAGAAGCCCGGTTCAATGCACAGGACCTTGACACCGAAGGCGGCCATGTTCAACCTGCGCGGACAGAATGTCACCGTACGAAATCACTGATTGTTTCCCCCCGTCTGGGCGCTTCCTTTCACCTGAGGCTGTCGTTGAAGGCCTCCACGCCGTACTTGGAAATGGTGTACGGGCCGCCGGTGGCGCTGATCCTGCCGAACACGCTGGCGACGTTCACCACTCTGCCCCTGGCCTTCTTGATGAGCGGCAGGACGCTGAGGGTCACGGCGATCACGCCGTTGAGGTTGACGTCCAGCATGAATTTGTAGTCGTCGATGGTCAGCCAGTCACACGGGGCGGAGGGCACGGACACGCCGGCGTTGTTTACCACGGCCCACAAGCCTGGGAAGACCACACGGGTCATGCCATACTATTGTGTATCATCTCAGGATTTTCAACACCAGGCCTGAATGGAAAATTCTGACACTTTGCTTTGGGACCTTCTTATGTTGACAACATTGCCACTCATTTTATAGTTCCGTACCTAAAAATGATGTCTAAAGGTAACAGTTCTACACAAATACACACAGTTGAGATACTAGGCTTGTTTCTAGTTTGAGCACGCTTCGGAACACCCACTTTTAGCTCTAAAATGTGGGCGGGTCTTGCATCAGCCTTCTTACGCCAGAAGATTTAGGCCCACCACAAAAAGGGGGCCACCGGGGGGTGCGGGAGATTGTGTTATTGACCGTAAGTGAGGGTGGGTTTTATGACACCCCCAGGAAGCGGACGTGGCCTCCATGGACCCACTAGTTATTCGGGTCTCCAGTACTCTGGAATGCCCTCCCGGTAACAGTTGGAGATGCTACCTCAGTAGAAGCATGTAAGTCCCATCTTAAAACTCATTTGTATACTCTAGCCTTTAAAATAGACCCCCCTTTTAGACCAGTTGATCTGCCGTTTCTTTTCTGCTCTGCCCCCCTCTCCTTCGTGGAGGGGGCGAGGGGGGCACAGGTTCGGTGGCCACGAATGAAGCGCTGGCTGTCCAGGGTCGGGACCCAGGGTGGACCACTCGTCTGTGCATCAGTTGGGGACATCTCTGCGCTATGGACTGGACTCTCACGATTATGCTAGATCCACTATGGACTAGACTCTCACAATATTATGCTAGATCCACTCGACGCCCATTGCACCGGTCGCCCAAGGGGGGTCCCCACATCTGCGATCCCCTCCAAGGTTTCTCATTATTATCCCATTGGGTTGAGTTTTTCCTTGCCCTGATGTGGGATCTGAGCCGAGGATGTCGTTGTGGCTTGTGCAGCCCTTTGAGACACTCGTGATTTAGGGCTATATAAGTAAACATTGATTGATTGATTGATTGATATTTAAGGGGGGCTAGCGGGGGATTGATTCATGACCCCCGGAAGTGGGCCTAGCCTAAACCGGAAACCATCCGGACGCAATTTTAATTTTGTCGTTTTTTGCAAGCTATCTGCCATCTTGGTTGTAGTCCTTACTGATTTATGAGACCATGTTGGTTATTTTCCCCTAACCGGGATTGCCTTTAACACGGTCACATATGATTTACCGCCTAAGCAGCGCCTATGTCGGTATATCATATGGTCACTGGTCACTATGATGCTGCTTCGGTGGCATATTATATGTGACCGTGTTCCATTTTTCTGCATTCTTTTGTATCTCTAGTTATCGTTAGAACAACTGTATTGTTGATAATAGAGGTAAATTATTGTTATTATTCATTATCAATAGCGCTATTTCTATTGGTATTTGTATTGCTGTAGTTTAGTAATGCTCAATGTCATTTCTGTATTATTATTTATTTCGCTAACTGCTTCTTTACTATCACTTTTACCATCATATTTGTACATATCCTATTTGCTGATGTTGCTCTATTGTTGTTGTTATTGTTGTGTTTGCTGTTGTTGTTTTTGTCTCTCTGTCTTATCCCCCTCTTGTCCCCACTATGTCCCCCCTCTGTCTTCCTTTTTTTCTTTCTCTATCCCCTCCTGCTCCGGCCCGGCTGCACCAAATGAAAAGGCCACAAGAGAAGTATCCCACACCTCTCTTTTGTAAAGTAAATCTGAACAGCCGATATGGGCATCTACATCAACTATATGATTTGCCTGAGAAGCTGGACAGGACAAAAAAAAAAAATTAATACAATTTTTTTGGGGGAAAAAAATAAAACAATCCCCCGCAGCCCACGGTGCCCCCCTTTTTTTGTGGGCCTAAATCTTCACCTTCAGAAGACCGGAGACACTTTCATTTTGTGTAGTTTGTGTTTTGGTAGCATCTTCATCCCCAATCATATTATTCCGTGCAGAATTGAAAGGAATGATGAAATATGTTGCAGGCTGTGAATCTTTGGGCACCATTCAAAACCGTTCTTCATTTAAAATCAATCATTTTTAATAAGAATGGTTGCTAGTTCGGAACAGCCACATTCCTCCATAAAATAAAGAGCTGTGATAAATTTCAATATTACTTAAAAGAAAACTAAAAAAAAAATAAGAATAAGTATCCAACACTTCTCTTTTCTAAAGTAAATCTACAGCAGATATGACCATCTCCACTAGGGCTCTTTAGCGCCGCCCTAGTGGCTCCCTGGACCTTTTACAGAAATGTATAAGAATGGAAAAAGATGAGGGAAAAATACATTTTATGTTTTAATATGATTTCTGTATGAGGACAAACCTTCCTAATTGTTAGAAATCCCACTGTTTATAGTAAACATGCTTCACTGATGAGAGTATTTTGGCGAGCGTCGTTTTGTCCTACTAATTTCGGCGGTCCTTGAACCCATCGTAGTTTGTTTACATGTACAAATTTCTCCGACGCTGCCACAGAAAGACGTGTTTTATGCCACTCATTTTTTGTCTCATTTTGTCCACCAAATCTTTTATGCTGTGTATGAATGCACAAAGGTGAGCTTTGTTGATGTTATTGACTTGTGTGGAGTGCTAATCAGGCATATTTGGTCAGTGTATGACTAAAAGCTAACATGCTATTTAGGCTATCTTTATGTTGTTCCAGACTACAGCAAACGTTACCCAGCTTGCAAAGATTGTTATACAAACCCTGTTTCCATATGAGTTGGGAAATTGTGTTAGATGTAAATATAAATGGAATACAATGATTTGCAAATCATTTTCAACCTATATTCAGTTGAATATGCTACAAAGACAACATATTTGATGTTCAAACTGATAATTTATATTTTTTTTGCAAATAATCATTAACTTTAGAATTTGATGCCAGCAACACGTGACAAATAAGTTGGGAAAGGTGGCAATAAATACTGATAAAGTTGAGGAATGCTCATCAAACACTTATTTGGAACATCCCACAGGTGAAAAGGCAAATTGGGAACAGGTGGGTGCCATGATTGGGTATAAAAGTAGATTCCATGAAATGCTCAGTCATTCACAAACAAGGATCGGGCAAGGGTCACCACTTTGTCAACAAATGCGTGAGCAAATTGTTGAACAGTTTAAGAAAAACCTTTCTCAACCAGCTATCGCAAGGAATTTAGGGATTTCACCATCTACGGTCCGTAATACATCAAAGGGTTCAGAGAATCTGGAGAAATCACTGCACGTAAGCAGCTAAACCCGTGACCTTCGATCCCTCAGGCTGTACTGCATCAACAAGCGACATCAGTGTGTAAAGGATATCACCACATGGGCTCAGGAACACTTCAGAAACTCACTGTCAGTAACTACAGTTGGTCGCTACATCTGTAAGTGCAAGTTAAAACTCTACTATGCAAGGCGAAAACCGTTTATCAACAACACCCAGAAACGCCGTCTGCTTCGCTGGGCCTGAGCTCATCTAAGTTGGACTGATACAAAGTGGAAAAGTGTTCTGTGGTCTGACGAGTCCACATTTCAAATTGTTTTTGGAAACTGTGGACGTCGTGTCCTTCGGATCAAAGAGGAAAAGAACCATCCGGATTGTTGTAGGTATGGTATGGTATGGTATGGTATGGTATGAGGGTGTATTAGTACCCAAGACATGGGTAACTTACACATCTGTGAAGGCGCCATTAATGCTGAAAGGTACATACAGGTTTTGGAGCAACATATGTTGCCATCCAAGCAACGTTACCATGGACGCCCCTGCTTATTTCAGCAAGACAATGCCAAGCCACGTGTTACATCAACGTGGCTTCATAGTAAAAGAGAACGAGTACTAGACTGGTCTGCCTGTAGTCCAGACCTGTCTCCCATTGAAAATGTGTGGCGCATTATGAAGCCTAAAATACCACGACGGAGACCCCCGGACTGTTGAACAACTTAAGCTGTACATCAAGCAAGAATGGGAAATAATTCCACCTGAGAAGCTTAAAAAATGTGTCTCCTCAGTTCCCAAACGTTTACTGAGTGTTGCTAAAAGGAAAGGCCGTGTAACACAGTGGTGAACATACCCTTTCCCAACTACTTCGTCATGTGTTGCAGCCATGAAATTCTAAGTTAATTATTATTTGCAAAAAAAAAAAAAAAGTTTATGAGTTTGAACATCAAATATCTTGTCTTTGTAGTGCATTCAATTGAATATGGGTTGAAAAGGATTTGCAAATCATTGTATTCCGTTTATATTTACATCTAACACAATTTCCCAACTCATATGGAAACGGGGTTTGTACATTGATTTTAGTTGTTTAAAAATGCTTAAAAGTTTTCAGTGACTGCATAAGTACTTTTTGAACACATTCACAATACCCCCATGCTAGTTTTGGTCGTGATAACCAAAGTGCGGTAATCCATAACGGTTTTACGATAATTCAAGTGATGCGGTAAAATTCTCCACGATTACTGTTGTAATGTTTATCATGAATGAGTAATTGTCACAACTTTGGAGTCTATTAAGGTGATCCTTGAATGATGAATGATAGGTGGTGGTCGGAGGGGCCGTTGGCGCAAATTGCAGCCACGCTTCCGTCAGTCTACCCCCGGGCAGCTGTGGCTATGAAAGTAGCTTACCACCACCAGGTGTGAATGATTGATGGGTTCTACATGTAAAGCGACTTTGGGTACTTAGAAAAGCGCTATATAAATCCCAGTTATTATTATTATTATTATTATCCTAAATGATCCACTTGATCCCAATGTTATGTCCGACGTGTGTGAAGTACAATACAGGCAAGAAAAACACCTGTGCCAAGTGGAACAACAACTAAAAACTCACCACGCTGTCCGACTTTGTCCTTGATAGCGGCCGCGACTTTGGCGACGCTCTCAGCGGACCGGACGTCCAGGTGCGCCGCGGTCAGGTTGCCCGAGCACGACTTCCTCAGCTCTTCTTCGCCCTTCTCCGTGTAGCAGGCGGCGATTACCCGGAAGCCCAGCTTGTCCAGATGGCGGGCCAGGAGGTTTCCGAAGCCCGTGTCGCAGCCCGTGACGTACACATACTTGCCGCCCTTGTCCGAGACCCTGGGCAGCTCCCTGAGCCAGCGGTACACGTAATAGAAGAGCAGCAGTCCCAGCAGGTACAGAAACATGTCTACAGGGGGTCGGGAGGGAGATCGGTCTTTGGATCATGCGGTTTTATCCTGCGTGTGAGGCAACATTATTGCACAATGTGTTTGGATTCAGAACAGGACCTTTGCCCTCCTGCACAGAACAACACGTTACTTCCTGTGTCGACAACCTACCACAGAGAAACGTCCTACAAGTCACTTTTCATGCAGTGGCAAGAAGAGACCAAATCTGAAATCTCTACATCTGGTGTGTTCTTTTTTCTTCCTGAGATTCTTGTGCTGAACATGCGTGCAAGAAGCAGAGTGACAACCTTACCTGCGGACCAGAGGAAGACCAGAGGACTCTCAAGCGCTTAATCCCACAGTTGTCCTCGATCCTGACAATGTCCCACCTCTCAGAACTTGGACAACACCCCTTTTCTGTCTGCAGAAGGCTGCCCCCAGCTGTCGAGAGGGGCACTGCAAGACCTTGACACCTCTAAACCATTCATAATTCATAATAACATGTGATATATACATGATGTAAGTACATATGTAATGTAGTGACACTCATAATAACATGTAATATATACATGATGTAAGTATACATGTAATGTAGTAACACTCATAATAACATGTAATATATACATGATGTAAGTATACATGTATTGTAGTAACATTCTTAATAACATGTAATATATACACGATGTAAGTATATATGTCATGTAGTAACATTCATGATAACATGTAATATATACATGATGTAAGTATATATGTATTGTAGTAACATTCTTAACATGTAATATATACACGATGTAAGTATATATGTATGTAGTAAAAGTCATAACATGTAATATATACATGATGTAAGTATATATGTAATGTAGTAACCTTCATAATAACATGTAATATATGCATGATGTAAGTATATGTGTAATGTAGTAACATTCATAATAACATGTAATATATACATGATGTAAGTATGTATGTAATGTAGTAACCTTCATAAAAACATGTAACATATACATGATGTAAGTATATGTGTAATGTAGTAACATTCATAATAACATGTAATATCAGAATCAGAATCAGAATAGTTTTATTGCCATTTATTGGTGCAATCGTGCAACATAAAACTCATACAACACAGGGTGAGAAGAGTCAGCTGTGATCCGACCCACACGCCTCCTTGTCCTGGAGGAGAACAAGTCCTGGAGGGATGAGAGCTTGCAGCCAATCACCTTCTCAGCAGCACGTACGATGCGCTGCAGTCGATGCTTATCCTGGACTGTGGCGCCGGGGAACCACACGGTGATGGAGGAGGTGAGGATGGACTCAATGATGGCTGAGTAAAACTGCACCAGCATCTCGGTCGGCACCTTAAGTTTCCTCAGCTGCCGCAGGAAGTACATCCTCTGCTGGGCCTTCTTGATGAGGGAGCTGATGGTCGGCTCTCACTTGAGGTCCTGGTTGATGGTGGTGCCCAAGAAACGGAAGGAGTCCACAATGGAGACGGGGGTGGGAGAGTCAATCAGGGTTAAGGGTGATGGTGGGGCTGTGTCTTTCCTGAAGTCCATGATCATCTCCACTGTTTTCTGGGCGTTCAGCTCCAGGTTGTTGAGGCTGCACCAGGACGCCAGCCGGTCCACCTCTCTCCTGTAGGCGGTCTCATCGCCATCCGAGATGCGCCCAATGAGGGTAGTGTCATCCGCAAACTTGAGCAGTTTTACGGACTGGTGACTGGAGGTGCAGCAGTTTGTATACAAGGAGAAGAGCCAGGGGGAGAGTACACAGCCCTGAGGAGTACCAGTGTTGGTGGTTCGACTGTCCGAGACAATCTTCCCCAGCCGCACGTGCTGTCTTCGGTCTGTCAGGAAGTCATTGATCCAACTGCAGAGGGAGTCGGGCACGCTGAGCTGGGAGAGCTTGTCTTGTAGCAGTCCAGGGAGGATGGTGTTGAAGGCAGAGCTGAAGTCCACAAACAGGATCCTAGCGTAGGTTCCTGGGGAGTCCAGATGCTCCAGGATGAAGTGGAGGGCCAGGTTCACTGCATCATCCACAGACCTGTTGGCTCTGTAGGCGAACTGCAGTGGGTCCAGGAGGGGGGCGGTGATGTCTTTGAGGTGGGGAAGGACCAAGCGCTCAAAGGACTTCATGACCACAGACGTCAGCGCAACCGCATTAAGTCAAGCATCATTAAGTCCTGTGATCCGTGCTTTCTTGGGGCCAGGGACAATGGTGGAGGTCTTAAAGCAGGAAGGCACGCGTCATAGCTCCAGAGAGGTGTTAAAAATGTCAGTGAAGACAGGAGCCAGCTGATCCGCGCAGTGTCTGAGAGTGGAGGGGGAGACACCATCCGGCCCGGGGGCCTTCCACGTATTCAGCTTCAAGAACTGCCGGCGTACATCCTCCTCTTGGATGGAGAGGGCCTTTAAAGTCCTATGATGTTCTTGGAGTCCTTTGAGTCCTTTAAATCCTTTAATGAGGTGCTGGTGTTGGTGGGGAGGGTGATGGTGGGGGGAGCAGAGCTTTGATGAACTGAAGGCCGTTCATGACGACACTAATGTGTGTTGAGACCCTGAGCGAGAGTCCGGTCATTCAGGGCCTGGGGGGTTTTAGGCTTATAGTGTGTAAGGGCCCTTAGCCCTCTCCAAACAGCCGCAGAATCATTGGAGCGGAACTGTTCCTGTAGAGGGTTAGAGTACAGAGATTTAGCTTTCTCCACTTCCCTGTTGAAGTGGTACTTCGCTTCTCTGTAGGTACTCCGGTCCCCGCTTCTCCACACAGCCTCCTTCTTCTTTTGCAGTTGTCGGCGCTTGGGTGTGAACCAGGGCTTGTCGTTGTTATAACAAGCCCTGGTGCGCGTTGGAATGATGCGCGCCTCATTGAGCTGAATGTATGAGGTCGCAGTGTCCGTATACTCGTCCAGATTGTCCGTGGCCGCTCCAATTGCCTCCCAGTCTGTCGTCTCCCAACATGCACGCAGCTCCTCCACAGCCTCGGCGGTGAAACACTTAATGGTCCTCATAACAGGTTTAGCCAGTTTCAGTCTCTGTCTGTATGAAGGGATTAAGTGCATCATCACGTAATCTGATAGTCCAAGAGCAGCGCGCGGGACTGCATGAAAAAGCTTGCTTATTGTAGTGTAACAGTGATCCAAAGTGTTCTCCTCTCTGGTTGGGCATTTAATAAACTGCCTATACTTGGGTAATTCCTGGCTCAAATTTCCCTTGTTAAAGTCACCAAGCACGATAACAAGAGAGTCCGGAAAAGACCGTTCCACATGTAAGATCTGGCCTGCAAGCGTGCGCTGAGCGTCATGCACGTCCGCGCCGGGTGGGATGTAAACAGCCACCAGTATGAATGAAACGATCTCACGCGGTGAGTAAAACGGCTTACAGTGAATGAAAATATATTCCAGAGAAGGAGAGCAGTGTTTGGATATCATCGTCACGTCTGTACACCAGTTGCTGTTGATGAAGAAGCAGACTCCACCGCCTCTTTTTTTGCCGGAGAGCCCCGCGTCTCGGTCCGCGCGGAAAAGATGAAAGCCCTCCAGTTGAACCGCGCTGTCCGGGACACTTGCGCGCAGCCATGTCTCAGAAGCACAAAAAATAACTTTCCTGTGTTGCCGTGTATCGAAAGGAGATACACATAATATATACATGATGTAAGTATATATGTGATGGAGTAACATTCATAACAACATCTCATATATACATGATGTAAGTATATATGAAATGCAGTAACATTCATAATAACATGTAATATATACATGATGTAAGTATATATGTAATGTAGTAACATTCATAATAACATGTAATATATACATGATAGGCCAAAAGTTTGGACACACCTTCTTATTCAATGCATTTTCTTTATTTTCTTTATTGTAGATTGTCACTGAAGGCATCAAAACTATGAATGAACACATGTGGAGTTATGTACTTAACAAAAAAGGTGACATAACTGAAAACATGTTTTATATTCTAGTTTCTTCAAAATAGCCACCCTTTGCTCTGATTGCTGCTTTGCACACTCTTGGCTTTCTCTCCATGAGCTTCAAGAGGTGGTCACCTGAAATGGTTTTCACTTCACAGGTGTGCCTTATCAGGGTTGATTAGTGGAATGTCTTGCTTTATCAATGGGGTTGGGACCATCAGTTGTGTTGTGAATGAGAAGGTGTGTCCAAAATGTTTGGCCTCTACTGTATATTAATATATATATTATATGAATATAAATGCCTTTGCAGTTGATTATTTTATGTTTTTTTACCCACACTGAAAACATGAATCTGTATATTTTATGGTAATATACTGTCCCCGGTATTGTACTGTAAGCAAGTAATTTACTGTGATTAATCACGATTAATCCAAATTCAAAAGTGTGATTAATCGGAAGATGAATTTGCAGTCATATCAAAAAATATGGGGGTCTTTTTTAGGTTCATTTAAATTACACAAGCACATAATTTACTGTGATTAATCACGATTAATCCGGATTCAAAAGTGTGATTAATCTGACGATCAATTTGCATTATTGTCACAATATTGGGGTCTTTTTTTAGGCTAATTTAAATTGTGCAAGCAAGTCATTTTCTGTGATTAATGACGATTAATCCAAATTCAAAAGTGTGATTCATCAGACCATGAATTTGCAATAATGTCAAAATATTGGGGTCTTTTTTTTAGATTCATTTAAATTACGCAAGCACGTAATGTACTGTAATTAATCACGAGTAATCCAAATTCAAACGTGTGATTCATCAGATGAATTTGCATTAATGTCAAAATATCGGAGTCTTTTTTTTAGGTTCATGTAAATTACGTAAGCAAGTAATTTACTGTGATTAATCACGATTAATCCAAATTCAAAGGTGTGATGTATCGGAAGATGAATTTGCATTCATGTCAAAATATGGGGGTCTTTTTTAGGTTCATTTAAATTACGCAAGCACGTAATTTACTGTGATTAATCACGATTAATCCAGATTCAAAAGTGTGATTAATCTGACGATCAATTTGCATAAATGTCACAATATTGGGGTCCTTTTTAAGGTTCATTTAAATTATGTAAGCAAGTAGTTTTCTGTGATTAATGACGATTAATCCAAATTCAAAAGTGTGATTCATCGGACCATAAATTTGCATTCATGTCAAAATATCGGGGTCTTTTTTTTAGGTTCATTTAAATTACGTAAGAAAGTAATGTACTGTGATTAATCATGATCAATCCTAATTCAAAAGTGTGATTCATCAGATGAATTTGCATTAATGTCAAAATATCAGGGTCTTTTTTTTAGGTTCATGTAAATTATGTAAACAAGTAATTTACTGTGATTAATCACGATTAATGCAAATTCAAAAGTGTGATTAATCGGAAGATGAATTTGCATTCATGTCAAAATATGGGGGTCTTTTTTAGGTCAAAATATGGGGGTCTTTTTTAAGTTCAAAAGTATCTTGTGCGCACGAGAAACGTTTTATAAAGTTATAAAAAAAATAAATAAAAATGTATAATTTTATTTTTCATTTTATTTCTTTTAGACATGTATCTCGTGCGCACAAGAAACTATCTCGTGCGCAGGAGAAACTTTCTCCTGCGCACAAGATAGTTTCTTTTATATATATATATATATATATATATATATATATATATATATATGCATGCTTATACATAATATGTATATTATATATATATATATATATATATATATATATATATATATATATATTATATTATACTACATATACACCAGTGACGTGCGGTCACTAGAGGCAGGTGAGGCGGGGCCTCACATGCCATCATTCAAGATGGCAAGAATTCAAGATGGCGGCGCCCTGATGGCAGCGGCTTGCAGACGCTCTTGGAAGTATAGAGCGATTTGGCAAAAATACCCGTCAATTCTGTCTATTTCATGGCTGGCTTACAGCGTGGACACTTCGTGATCAGATACGACCGACAGACGATTCTGGATGTGGATAGATCGGGCCGTTATAGGCTGAAAGATGCGGGTACTTTCGACCTCCTCGCTAGCATGGGGATTCTTCGCCGGCTACATCCAGCGGCCTCGAAAGCAGCGGAGTTAAGTGCCAGCGAGGACCGTCAACGGAAGACACGTAAGCGGTGTGAGCGGAAGCAGAAGCGGGGATGCCGAGCGGGGCTAACAACAAAGCGAAAGGCTAATCCTCAAAGAAGCGCTAGTCCGGGTGAGAAGTTAGTTAAAATAGAACTAGCCAGCGCCAGGCTGGATAATACCTGCACACATAGCAACTATTTTACAACAATACACAATTCAAAAAATGTTTTTTCTGTGTCAGAAGTAGACATGCACTCTACTGAGGTGGCAAGTTATGATGCGTTCGGTTTATCACAACATCAAGCAAACAATCGGAAAATTCCCGTCATATCAATTCCTAGATATGGTCGAAATTATTTAAAGTGCACTACACATAATAAACACAACATTATTAATATTGCTACTACGGATAATTTCAACAAAAACTCCTCAAAACAGCCCACTACCTATAATATGGGCTTCTTAAACATAAGATCATTATCTTCCAAAACGTTATTAGTTAATGAGGTCATTAGAGACAATAATCTTGACGTTATTGGTCTCGCCGAGACCTGGCTCAAACCAGACGATTTCTTTGCGCTGGGTGAGGCGTCTCCTCCTGGCTATGCGGGAGCGCATATTGCCCGTCCCATTAAAAGGGGTGGGGGAGTTGCACTCATACACAATAAAAACTTTAATCTTACCCCGAACCTAAATAATAAATATAACTCGTTTGAGATGCTTACTATGAGGTTTGTCACACCGCTGCCTCTCCACCTGGCTGTTATCTACCGCCCCCCAGGACCCAATTCGGACTTCATCAGTGAATTTTCAGAGTTCGTTGCTGATTTAGTGACGCACGCCGACAATATAATCATAATGGGGGACTTTAATATCCATATGAATACCCCATCGGACCCTCAGTGCATGGCGCTCCAGACTATAATTGATAGCTGTGGTCTTACACAAATAATAAATGAACCTACGCATCGCAACGGAAATACGATAGATCTAGTGCTGGTCAGGGGTGTCACCACCTCCAAAGTTACGATACTCCCGTATACTAAAGTAATGTCTGATCATTACCTTATAAAATTTAAAGTTCTGACTCATTGTCAACAAACTAATAATAATAACTACTATAGCAGCCGCAACATTAATGCTGCCACAACGATGACTCTTGCTGGCCTACTGCCTTCGGTAATGGCACCATTCCCAAATTATGTCGGCTCTATTGATAACCTCACTAACAACTTTAACGACGCCCTGCGCGACACCATTGATAGTATAGCACCGCTAAAGCTTAAAAGAGCCCCTAAAAGGCGCACCCCATGGTTTACAGAAGAAACTAGAGCCCATAAATTATCATGTAGAAAGCTGGAACGCAAATGGCGTGCTACTAAACTTGAGGTTTTCCATCAAGCATGGAGTGATAGTTTAATAACTTATAAACACATGCTTACCCTAGCTAAAGCTAAATATTACTCAAATCTCATCCACCTCAACAAAAATGATCCGAAATTTTTGTTTAGTACAGTAGCATCGCTAACCCAACAAGGGACTCCTCCCAGTAGCTCCACCCACTCAGCAGATGATTTTATGAATTTCTTTAATAAGAAAATTGAACTCATTAGAAAGGAGATTAAAGACAATGCATCGCAGCTACAACTGGGTTCTATTAACACAGATACGACTGTATCTACGAAGGATACCGCCCTCCAAAATAGTTTCTCTCTCTTTGATGAAATAACACTAGAGGAATTGTTAAGATGTGTCAATGGGACAAAACAAACAACATGTCTACTTGACCCATTTCCTGGGAAACTTATTAAGGAGCTTTTTGTATTATTAGGTCCATCAGTGCTAAATATTATAAACGTATCACTTTCCTCTGGCACTGTTCCACTAGCATTCAAAAAAGCGGTTATTCATCCTTTGCTCAAAAGACCTAACCTCGATCCTGACCTCATGGTAAACTACCGGCCGGTGTCCCACCTTCCGTTTATCTCGAAAATCCTCGAAAAAAATGTCGCACAGCAGCTAAATGAACACTTAATGTCTAACAATCTCTGTGAACCTTTTCAATCCGGTTTCAGGGCAAATCACTCTACGGAGACAGCCCTCGCAAAAATGACTAATGATCTACTGCTAACGATGGATTCTGATGCGTCATCTATGTTGCTGCTTCTTGATCTTAGCGCTGCTTTCGATACCGTCGATCATAACATTTTATTAGAGCGTATCAAAACACGTATTGGTATGTCAGACTTAGCCTTGTCGTGGTTTAACTCTTATCTTACTGACAGGATGCAGTTCGTCTCCCATAACAATGTGACCTCGGACTATGTTAAGGTAACGTGCGGAGTCCCCCAAGGTTCGGTTCTTGGCCCTGCACTCTTTAGTATTTACATGTTGCCGCTAGGCGACATCATACGCAAATGCGGTGTTAGCTTTCATTGTTATGCTGATGACACCCAACTCTACATGCCCCTAAAGCTGACCAACACGCCGGATTGTAGTCAGCTGGAGGCCCTGATTGCCTTGATTGAGCATATCAATGGTCTCTCTCTCTGCTTCGACTCGTGTTCCACCATCAACCGCTCTGTCCTTCCTGACTGCTGCCTTTAACAGAGCGACAGGTGATCAGACAAACACTCTCAGCTGTGTCATCTACTCACCCACGAGAGAACTATCGCACGAGAAACTATCTTGTGCGCAATAAAAACTATCTCGTGAGCACGAGCAAGTTTCTCGTGCGCAGAGGTACATGTCTAAAAAAATAAATAAAAATAAAATAATTATATTTTATTTTTTTATTTTTTTCATAACTTTATAAAAAGTTTCTCGTGCGCACGAGATACATGTCTTAAAAAAAAATAAAAAAAATAATAAAAATTTTTTCCCCCCCATGTCCTTTTAGGGGCTCCGTACAAGTGTGATTAATCTGATTAAAAATATTATTGGCGAGCACTACTTTCAGTACACATTAACATTGATCCAACACTCTCAATACTTGGAAAAAATATATATTTGAAGACAAACTGAGTTGTAGTTTACAAATCAGTATTGACATAAACTTTTTCTCATTACTTTACATATTTTTTGCTCTTTTTTTCTTGCATTTTGATTTGATTTTCTTTCAACATAATGCGGCCCACACATGCCAGACTAACATAGCAAAAGACGTAAACTGCTGTGGTCCATTTTCAACCAGCGAGCAGCAGGAAGTCCCGACATTCCTCACACGTAAACAACATTCTGCTTTGTTTACTTTGGCGGCCGACCGCACTTCAGCGTGGAGGCAGGAAGTTCACGTGCACCAAATAAAAGTCAGAGTGGGAAGGATGGCAGCGACATGTACAAAAACACATCTGCAAGTTTGGCACAAAAGCAGCAATTGTAGAAGAAGATGTTGTCAATAAAAGCAAAACAATCTCCAGATGCACTTCAAAACTCTTGAAAAAAGAAATCCTTATAAATATGCTGCTGCCACTTCAAAACACACAAAGGATTAAAACAACATCTGATAATATCGGACTGCCGATATTATCGGCCGATAAATGTTTTAAAATGTAATATCGTAAATTATCGGTATTGATTTCTAAATTATCGGTATCGATTTCAAAATTATCGGTATTGGTTTCAAAAAGTCCTATATATATGTATATATATATATATATATATATATATATATATATATATATATATATATATATATATATATATATATATATATATATATATATATATATATATATATATATATATATATATGTATGTATGTATGTATGTATGTATGTATATATATATATATATATATATATATATACATATATATATATATACATACATATATATGTATATATATACATACATATATATATATTAGTGATGGGTTGATGAGGCATCATGAAGCGTTTCGACACATTGCAAAACTGTATTGATACTGTGTCGACACTGTGTCACTAAATACTGACATCTGCTGGACATTAAAAATCCTTACAGGCAACCTATGAACCGACTCAACTGACACTGATTTTATGACCTAGTACAGGGGTGCTCACACTTTTTCTGCAGGCGAGCTACTTTTCAATTGATCAAGTCGTGGGGATCTACCTCATTCTTATATATAATTTATATTTACTTATTTATGAAATATATGTTTTTGTTAACAAGTTAAAGGTGTTTAATGATAATGCAAGCATGTTTAACACATATAGTTAATATTGTTAATAAATTAAAGGTGTTTAATGATAATACAAGAATCAGGGGTGCTCACACTTTTTCAGCATGCAAGCTACTTATAAAATGATCAAGTCAAAATGATGTACCTACTACAAAAATGCAAAACATATATTTATTTCTAAATATATTGAGGATTCTTTATATCAACAATGTATGTTGATGTACATGCATAACCGCATGAGCCAATATTGCACAACACAACACAATTAACTATGTACATTTTTTGTCATTACCCGAGTTTACTCTGATGACTTGCACTGAATTGAATCAGTCAGGGATGCATAGTCCGGATAGTAGCTGCTGACAGCCAGCCTCAAGCACACTTCCAAATGTTCATCAGTCATGGTGGAACGGTACTTGGACTTAATGATCTTCATGTGGGAAAAGGCTGACTCACATAAATAAGTGGAGCCGAATAATGCAGTCAAGGAGGTAGCACATTTCCTAATGTTGGGGTACTTTACCTCTGTGAGTAAGTTCCAGAACTGTCCATGAGCTCTGGACTTCAGCTCAATGTCGGCTTGCAGTGTCAAAATCTCATCTTCCACTCCAGAAGAGTTCAGGTGAAATAGTGTTGGCGGGGAGGGGAGGTTTGATCCGCGGTTTGATATATGAAACAAAAAAAAAAAGTTGTTGGCACGTTCAGTCCACACACAGCGTGGTCATGGCGAGCGCAATAACGGAGGAGCTTGAACGCCCAGCGCCATTGAATCGGTGTGTTTATAAGTGCAGATTCGGTTGTGCAAAACGAGGGTTTTAAACACATGCTGAACGTGCTTGAACCACGTTACGACATCCCGTCGCGCACCCACTTCAGCAATAAGATTGTGCCAGATCTTTATGAGCAGGAGAAGAAAAAAGTTGTGGATGAACTATCCCGAGCATCATCTGTTGCGCTCATGACAGACGGCTGGACGTCCAGCGGAACTATAAGCGCTCACTTCATCGCAGCAGACTGGGAGATGAGAAGACACGCCCCCTCTACGAGAGTCACCTTGCGCAGGTACTGACACAAGCAGTGGAGGAATGGAAGATAAAGATATCCCAGTCACACGTGATAATGCCAAAAATCTAATAATTACAGAGAATGAGGCAGGACTGGGACCACAGATAGGTGCTTTGCACATGTAGTGAATTTGGCATCACAGAAGGGAATCTCAGTCAATAGGATGGAGCGCCTCTTTGGGAGGATCAGGAAGGTTTCTTACTTCCACCCAAGCACAACAGCTGCTCATGTGCTTAAGACAAAGCAAGAAATGCTAAAGCTGCCTGCTCATACATGATGTCCCAACGAGGTGGAACTCCACTTATGATATGTTGGAGCAGCAGGCAGCTATATACTCTGCATTGACCCACAACACCCTGAAGACAAATGTCACCCTGTCTGATGATGATGTGAGAGTGGCAGATGAGGTCCTCTAGGTGCTTAAACCCCTCAAAAGTGTTACATCTCTACTGAGCACTGAAACTTCACCATCTGTGTCAATGATCCTGCCACTGAAAACAAGGATTCTACAATCCATGGCTCCAAGTGTGGAAGACAGCAGCATCACTCCAGATGTCAGCCTTTATTTCACTACCTATGTTTCAAGGAAGATGATGTTTCTTCTTATGTTGCACTTAAACTTGTTTTTTATTAATGGTCATTGGTCCAAGTTTAAAGAAAGGAGGAATGCCTTTTTATGTTGCACTGTTTTTCATTAATTATGTTAAAAGGAAAATAAAAATGCATGTCAAGTTGATCAACAGATTGTATTATTCTCCAGTGCAATAACAGTACTGAAATGAAGGCAAAAAGGGCATTAATGGGAGCTTTAAAAAAAAAAGAAGAAAAAAAGAAGTAACTAAATAGTTACTTTTCACAGTAACGCATTACTTTTTGGTGTAAGTAACTGAGTTAGTAACTGAGTTACTTTTGAAATAAAGTAACTGTAACTAGTTACTGGTTTTCAGTAACTAACCCAACACTGATCATAACATGGAAATCTAAGAGAAATGTGTTGTGAATGAGGATGCTTGTGGACTGGGAATTTTTTTACACATTTTTATTTTTAAAAAAAACAGTTTTTCCAACGTATTAAATTTTAGACGATTTCTCTTCTTAGTTATTATTTCTCCGGCTGTAGAAACGACCCGCTCACAGGGCACAGAGGAGGCGTCAGTGCGACACAGTTCGCGTATCGGTCACGTGACCGAAACAGCTCATGATCGGTCACGTGACTTTCTAAAAGTGGCACGCGCACCGACACAGGGTTTTGCTCTATGAGCTTGACGCATGCGCCGATGCATCGGTGTTGCCGGACCCATCACTAATATATATATATATATATATACATATACACACATGTATACATATACACACACATATATATATATATATATATATATATATATATATATATATATATTATATATATATATATATATATATATATATATATATATATATATATATATATATATATATATATATATATATATATATATATATATATATATATATATATATACAGGTAAAAGCCAGTAAATTAGAATATTTTGAAAAACTTGATTTATTTCAGTAATTGCATTCAAAAGGTGTAACTTGTACATTATATTTATTCATTGCACACAGACTGATGCATTCAAATGTTTATTTCATTTAATTTTGATGATTTGAAGTGGCAACAAATGAAATCCAAAATTCCGTGTGTCACAAAATTAGAATATTACTTAAGGCTAATACAAAAAAGGGATTTTTTTAGAAATGTTGGCCAACTGAAAAGTATGAAAATGAAAAATATGAGCATGTACAATACTCAATACTTGGTTGGAGCTCCTTTTGCCCAGGTTGCTCTGATAGTGGCCTTCAACTCTTCTGCGTTTTTGGGTCTGGCATTCTGCATCTTCCTTTTCACAATACCCCACAGATTTTCTATGGGGCTAAGGTCAGGGGAGTTGGCGGGCCAATTTAGAACAGAAATACCATGGTCCGTAAACCAGGCACGGGTAGATTTTGCGCTGTGTGCAGGTGCCAAGTCCTGTTGGAACTTGAAATCTCCATCTCCATAGAGCAGGTCAGCAGCAGGAAGCATGAAGTGCTCTAAAACTTGCTGGTAGACGGCTGCGTTGACCCTGGATCTCAGGAAACAGAGTGGACCGACACCAGCAGATGACATGGCACCCCAAACCATCACTGATGGTGGAAACTTTACACTAGACTTCAGACAACGTGGCTCCTGTGCCTCTCCTGTCTTCCTCCAGACTCTGGGACCTCGATTTCCAAAGGAAATGCAAAATTTGCTTTCGTCAGAAAACATGACCACCATGGACCACTCAGCAGCAGTCCAGCTCTTTTTTTCCTTAGCCCAGGTGAGACGCTTTGCGCGCTGTTTCTTGGTTAACAGTGGCTTGACACGAGGTATGCGGCAGTTGAAACCCATGTCTTTCAAGCGTCTCTTGGTGGTGGATCTTGAAGCACTGACTCCAGCAGCTGTCCACTCCTTCTGAATCTCCCCCACATTTTTGAATGGTTTTTTTTTCACAATCTTGACCAGGGCGCGGTGATCCCTATCGCTTGTACACTTTTTCTGACCACAGTTTTTCCTTCCCTTTGCCTCTCCATTAATGTGTTTGGACACAGAGCTCTGAGAACAGCCAGCCTCTTCAGCAATAACCTTTTGTGTCTTTCCCTCCTTGTGCAATGTGTCGATGGTTGCCTTTTGGACAGCTGTCAAATCTGAAGTCTTCCCCATGTTTGTGTCGGCTTCAGAACTGGACTGAGAGACCATTTAAAGCCCTTTGCAGGTGTTTTGAGTTAATCAGCTGATTAGTTTGTGGCACCAGGTGTCTTCAAAATTTAACCCTTACACAATATTCTAATTTTGTGACACACGGAATTTTGGATTTTCATTTGTTGCCACTTCAAATCATCAAAATTAAATGAAATAAACATTTGAATGCATCAGTCTGTGTGCAATGAATAAATATAATGTACAAGTTACACCTTTTGAATGCAATTACTGAAATAAATCAAGTTTTTCAAAATATTCTAATTTACTGGCTTTTACCTGTATACACATACATATACATATATACTGTATATATACATATATATGCTTGCATAATTTATGTTATTTTATTATATATTATTTTATTATTTATAATCTATTATTATTAGACCCCAATATTTTGACACAAATTAAATGTTATTGTCAGAGTGTCATAGAGGAACATTTTTCAGGTAATCATCCGAGGTTAATTTAAAGGAGCACGTGTGCTCAAAATAAATAAATACATTTATCTGTGATGGATCTGCGTATATACATGATTAATGCAGTATTTTGTGCGTTAACTCGTTCATTTTGACAGCCCTATATATTTAAATTTTCTAATTTTGACTAATCACAATTAATCGCAGTATCTTACTTGCAATCGTAATTTAAATTACCTCTAAAAAAAGACCCCAATATTTTGACAAATGCAATGTTATTGTCATACAGGAACATTTTTCCGGTACCCATGAGGTTCATTTAAAGGAGTACGCGTGCTCAAAATAAATTGCGTGATTATTCTGTGTATATACATAATGCAGTATTTTGTGTGAATAATCGCATGCATTAACTTTGAGAGCCCTAAATATAATATGTGCGTTAAATGATACATTTTCAAAAAAATCTGATTAATCACACTTTTGAATTTTGATTAATCATGAATAATCACAGTATTTTACTTGCTTGCATAGTTTAAATTACCTTCATATAATATTGCAATATTTTGACACAAATGCAATGTTCTTGTCATACAGGAACACTTTTCAGGTACACATGAGGTTAATTTAAATTATTATTGTTTTTTTAAATGTATATTATAAAAATTAATTATTAATTATGTGTGCTCAAAATAAATTGTGCACATGTGCCTAAACATGATTAATGCCACATTTCTGGGGATTAATATAATACAGTAAAACATTTAAATCCAACACTTTTTACACGGGACCTTTTAAAGGCTGACGAGGAACCTTTCAACATGACAAATTAACAAATGAAGAAAAACTGTTAATGTTTTTCAGAACCCAGACCTAAAACCAACAGAATATCTCTGTACTGACCCAATGAACACATCATCTGACACAGTTGGAGCTCTTTTGCACAAAGGGAATATACCAATAAACAATAGTCAACCTACTAATTAATACCTCTAGAACGTCATCATTGTACATTAAAACAAAAATAGTTTTTACATATATGTCTATTTTCTACTGCCAATATAAAGGTTATGTGTCATGACTTTTTTTTTTAGAATGTACAAAATGTTTTCACCAACCAGATTAAAATTTACCAAAACCAAACAAATATCTTCAAAAATAACACGTGTGTGGTATTAATAAAATACAGCATATCATTTACATTTTTGTATGATTTGTCAACACTGCAAGTGTATGTTTTGCCACCAGGTAGCAGTAGTGGACTTCGATATTTTCTGCGGCTTTCACAGACACTCGGATAATATAATCAAATACAAATACAAATGCCCATATATTAACCATGTGCACCTGAAGCACTAGTGTCAAACTCAAGGCCCGCCACATCATTTATGTGGCCCATCAATGACTGGAAATGATATGCATTAATAAAGTATTTTCTTCCTAAATGTGTTCGTTTTTTTTTCTTCCGTTTTGACATAAAAAAGTATATGTACTGCATGAAATTGCATACATTATAAACTTTATTAGTATCCAATATTGCAACAAATATTGAATCATCATACTTTCTAAAGAAATTGTTTGCCAAAATAAAAATAAATACTTACATATCTACTTGACCCATGATTCCAAAGTAAGTTATCCATCAAAAATGACAATAGATTTATGGTAAAATAATGTTTTTCTTTATTCATTTTTTTTACAGCTTATTATTGTAAATTGAAAAAACTAGCAGTGTTTTTTTTCACGGTAAAATTATCTTAAAGTTTTTTTTTTTTTACTGTAAAATCTGTTTGTTGTTTTTGCGGTGTATTACTTAATTAATGTCATTGGAAAAACGGTACCACGTTTTTTTCACTGTCACTGTAAACTGTCAGCTCATTTGCCAGAATTAAATAAAAAAACTGTGGTACTATTTCCATTTATTGTTATATGTTGTAACAAAAAACACAGTATATTTTACAGTACCATTCTGGTGACTACGTTAGCAGTTTTTTACTGTAAAATCTACAGATGTTTTTTTAAAGCTTACATAAAATATATGATAGTTTTATATATATATTTATACATATAAATGTATATACATATATACATATATGTATATAGATATATACATATATATGTATATACATATATACATATATATATATATATACGTATATACATACATACACACATATATACATATATACGCACATATATACATATATGTGTATATTCACATATATACGTTTATATATATAAATATATGTGTATATATACATATATACGTTTATATATACATATATATGTGTATATATACATATATACCCACATATGTACATATGTGGATATATATGTATGTATATATATGCAAATATTTATATATATATACATATATATGTATATGCATTCATACATACATATATATGTGTATATTCACATATATATGTTTGTATACATACATATATGTGTAAACTGTATAAACATATTTATGTATATATATATATATATATATACATATATGAATGTGAGTGTGAATGTTGTCTGTCTATCTGTGTTGGCCCTGCGATGAAGTGGCGACTTGTCCAGGGTGTACCCCGTCTTCCGCCCGATTGTAGCTGAGATAGGCTCCAGCGCCCCCCGCGACCCCAAAGGGAATAAGCGGTAGAAATGGATGGATGGATATATGTATATATATATATATATATATATATATATATATATATATATATATATATATATATATATATATATATGTACATCTAGATCTATATATACACATATAAATAAATGATAAATGGGTTATACTTGTATGCTTTTCTACCTTCAAGGTACTCAAAGCGCTTTGACAGTATCACCACATTCACCCATTCACCCACACATTCACACACTGATGGCGGGAGCTGCCATGCAAGGCGCAAGGCGCTAACCAGCAGCCATCAGGAGCAAGGGGTGAAGTGTCTTGCCCAAGGACACAACGGACGTGACTAGGATGGTAGAAGGTGGGGATTGAACCCCAGTAACAACACTCCGATTGCTGGCACGGCCACTCTACCAACTTCGCCACGCCGTCCCCCATATGTATATATACTCTCTCTCTCTCTCTCTCTCTCTCTCTCTCTCTCTCTCTCTCTCTCTCTCTCTCTCTCTCTCTCTCTCTCTCTCTCTCTCTCTCTCTCTCTCTCTCTCTCTATATATACATATATATATATCATTGACGTGCAGTCACGAGAGGCAGGTGAGGCCCTGCCTCACCTGCCATCATGGAAAGAAAAAATATGTAAAAAGAAAAAAAAAAAATTAAATTGTTATATGTATCCAGTGATTATACTATAAAGTTATTTTTCATTTAACTTCACCAGTTTTAGATTATTTTTATTCAAAATCGCTGAATTTTCACATTTGCCGTTCAAATACTGAGAAGAGACGGTGCGGTGAACAGCAGCCAGTTGTGGCACGTCACTGAGTGCCTCAAAATGGATTGTGGACTCGGCTAACTGCTGGCCTGCTGTGCAGTGAGACTGTATTGTTATATGAATTATATTATACATTTCCATAGTTTAGTTATCTGAGGTATATAATGTACAGTGTATTTTGTCAACAACTGTATGTGTGTAACGTATTTCTTGTGCTGAGCGATCATAAAACGGCTGCAAAAGACGCACTGGCTGAGGCTCCAGTAGTCCCGCCTCCTGCACCCCCGCCGTAGAATTGTTATATCAACTAAAGCCCACACTTAAACTTTCCACGTGCAAGATTGAATCTATTTAATAAAGTTATTTCATAAGAAGCCAAAAAGTGCAAAAACAATAATGTTCGTGTTGGAGGAGTTGTGAATGACTGCAGGGCCACAACATTAGGTACACCTGCAGACTGCAGGTGTATCTAATTCACAACTCCTCCAACACGAACATTTTGTTTTTGCACTTTTTGGCTTCTTATTAAATAACTTTTGTAACCTATTTTCATGTGTTAGTTATTTTGTAGTTTCATACAGTATAGGCGACATTTATAAACCCTCGGTTACACTTTTTTAGATAGATTCAAACTTGCACGTGGAAAGTTTAAGTAAGGGCTTTAGTTGCAGCGCATGGACTTAATTTATAAGTAAAGGTAAGACCATAATAACGTTTTTTTTATTAAATGTGCTTTTTTGTGTGCTACAGTTTGTATGTGTAAAGTTAAAGTTAAGTTAAAGTACCAATGATTGTCACGCACACACTAGGTGTAATGAAATTTGTTGTCTGTATTTGACCCATCCCCTTGTTCACCCCCTGGGAGGTGAGGGGAGCAGTGGGCAGCAGCGGCGCCGCGCACGGGAATCATTTTTGGTGATTTAACCCCCAATTCCAACCCTTGATGCTGAGTGCCAAGCAGGGAAGAATGCTGGTATGAGCTTTTAAACATAACCCGTTAACTGCTGCCAATCAAATGGTGAATAAGATACACTTTAGGGTTCATATGTTTGTAAATCTGACTGTGATGAAGTCAGTGCCTCACCAGCCATCAACCTCACCGCACGTCACTGATATATATATATATATATATATACATATATATATATATATATATATATATATATATATATATATATATATATATGTATATATATATATATATATATATATATATATATATATATATATATATATATATATATATATATATATATATATATATATATATATATATATATATATATATTCATATAATATGCTATATATAGGGGCTTCACGGTGGCAGAGGGGTTAGTGCATCTGCCTCACAATACGAAGGTCCTGAGTAGTCTTGGGTTCAATCCCGGGCTCGGGATCTTTCTGTGTGGAGTTTGCATGTTCTCCCCGTGACTGCGTGGGTTCCCTCCGGGTACTCCGGCTTCCTCCCACCTCCAAAGACATGCACCTGGGGATAAGTTGATTGGCAACACTAAATTGGCCCTAGTGTGTGGATGTGAGTGTGAATGTTGTCTGTCTATCTGTGTTGGCCCTGCGATGAGGTGGCGACTTGTCCAGGGTGTACCCCGCCTTCCGCCCGATTGTAGCTGAGATAGGCTCCAGCGCCCCCCGCGACCCCAAAGGGAATAAGCGGTAGAAAATGGATGGATGCTATATATATTCATATAATATGTTGTTATAAGTTTCCCCCTGATGTGGCCCTCAATGAAAAATAGTTTGACATCCCTGACCTAAACCATGAAGCATAACTTTCTACATAGTATACTAGTAATACTGCATTACGGTACTTCATGTATACTTCCCGACTTTTAAGTATTACTACTGGGAAATCCCGTCGCCTCAAAAATACCGGCATCATCAAACAATTTCAGCATACTTCAAGATGGTACTGTTTGGATATTATTTGCAGGAACAGACGCATTTCTTTACTGCTCAGGGGCGGCGTGCGTGTAGTTTCCCGACGGCAGTGAAGGCAGCAGGAGGACATGGAGCGAGTGACCTGCCGAGCGTTGAACTGTCTTTTCCTGCTATCAGACAAGGAAGAATGCAAGGGCGGATTGATCACATCCCCGAGTGCTTACAAGTATGCAGTTTGAAAGTGAGGTCCAGAATGATAGCATTTGATCAGGTTTCAACTCTGACTGGGGTGAAAATGTCCGCTCAGTCATGTTACCTAAATCATGTTTTTGGGATGTTTATATCTAAAACACTTTTTTGTGTTAAATCCATAAACCAACGCACCAGATAGAGTCTAGAGCAGGGGTATCAAACTCATTTTGGATCGGGGGCCACATGGAGAAAAATCTTCTCCCAAGTGGGCCGGACTGGTAAAATCACAGCACAATAACTTAAAAATAAAGACAACTTCAGATTGGTTTCTTTGTTTAAAAATAGAACAAGCACATTCTGAAAATGTACAAATCATAATGTTGTTGTTGTTGTTTTTTACACTTACATGTTGCGGTTAATAGTATTCTCTCTTTATTTGTTGTTATTTATGTTTTCTGAATAAATTATGTGATAATGTTCATCAGTCAACTCATTGGTGTTAATTTGCAATCTATTAAGATACAAAAATATATCAATATCAAATTACAGTATGTTATTTATGTAGTTGGATCATTTTCCTCGATTGATATACTAGCATCATGTGGTTTATTTTGTACATATGTAGCATCGTCCACAAAGATACGAAGAATTGCTATTGCGACATCTAGTGGACACATTTAGAACAGCAGTTTCTTTCATTAAAAAATTTCAGGTTAATTTTTATACTTAGCAAACTCATCCCGCGGGCCGGATAAAACCTGTGTATGCGGGCCTAATCCGGCCCTCGGGCAGTACGTTTGACACCCCTGGTCTAGATCAAACTTTTTTCCACCAAGTTCCACCATAGTGACCGACATCAAAGTGCAGTAGCGTAGTAGGCCCGAGTATTCATTAAAAACAAGGCAGAGGTATATTTTTGGCCACTGTAACATTACTTGAACAGTAACACAGTGTGAGAATATTTAACTCAGTGATCCTTTGGAGCATGTCAGGTTCAAAGACTGATGACATCTATTAAACAGACAAGAAGCAAGGAATCATGCAGAGACAGAGTTCAATTTGGCTCAATGAGGAGAGACGTTTTGGGGCTGCACACTCAGTTACAATCTCCTACCAATGTGATGACACTCGTGATATCGCCCTGTCTCTGCTTTGTCTGCATCACGGTACTCGATGTTCTGGACACAAGCACTGATACAAGACGACTCGCAATCTTGGATTGCAAGTTGTCCCTTTGCACAGATAGAAAAGTACAACTTCAGCACAATTGATAATAACTATAGCAACGGCCTTTAAGCATAAGAGTTGTGTGATAGCTTACACCATACTTGCCAACCCTCCCGGATTTTCCCGGAGACTCCCGAAATTCAGCGCCTCTCCCGAAAACCTCCCGGGACAAATTTTCTCCCGAAAATCTCCCGAAATTCAGGCGCACCTGAGTGACGTGTCGACAGCCTGTTCTCACGTCCGCTTTCCCACAATATAAACAGCGTGCCTGCCCAATCACGTTATAACTGTAGAATGATCGAGGGCGAGTTCTTGGTTTCTTATGTGGGTTTATTGTTAGGCAGTTTCATTAACGTCCTCCCAGCGCGGTAACAACACACAACAACAGCAGTCACGTTTTCGTCTACTGTAAAACAGTTCGTCTGCCGTAAACAGCAATGTTGTGACACTCTTAAACAGGACAATACTGCCATCTACTGTACATGCATATGTGACAATAACATCTAGGGCTTTTCGAGAGTGCAGTGCACAACTGCGCACACAACAAGAAGACGAAGCAGAAGAACGAGGAAGATACAGCCACGAGTAAGATGAAGATGAAGAAATACGCTTGTAAGTTCCAAGCCGCAGCTGCGATTGGACCTGGAGAGCCTCCGGGAAGAAGTAGTGGACTACCAAGTGCTTGGCAGTGAAGATCTTCCTCAGGAAGCAAAGATTGACCAGTTTTGGGCCATGCTAGGGAGAGATGGAAGATTCCAGACTCTAGTGCATTTGATGAAAGCACTTTTGTGCGTGCCACACAGCAATGCATCATCAGAGAGGGTGTTCAGCATGGTTAGAAAAATAGTGACAGAGAATAGAACAAGGATGGACAATTCAACCCTTAACTCAACAATGAGTAGATGAGTGTTATGTGTGTGTATATGTGTAAATAAATGAACACTGAAATTCAAGTATTTCTTTTATTTATATATATATATATATATATATGAAATACTTGACTTGGTGAATTCTAGCTGTAAATATACTCCTCCCCTCTTAACCACGCTCCCAACCACGCCACCTGCCCCACCCCCGACCCCCCCCCCCCCACCCCCCACCTCCCGAAATCGGAGGTCGCAAGGTTGGCAATTATGGCTTACACATAATTATTCTAACAGCGCACCACTAGATGGAGCCTGAGTACATTCAGTTTGAGAACCACTGGTCCAAAGCCCCAAACTGTTCGGGCTATAGTGCAACATAAGGGCACAATAATAATACCTCTGCCATTGTCCAGTTCGAGTGGTTGCGTTTTGATTGTTATGCCTCTAGTTAGCGTAGCGAACGTCCCCGTCAACACCCCATGAGCCAACCAAAACGTCCGGCCTTACTGGCTAGCATTAGCTTACAGCTAAAGATGGACATAACTTTGTTTTTCCAAACATTGGGAAGGAAGAAAGCGAGCGGTGAGAAGAAGAAGCTGGAGATAGTCGTGGAATTCAAGAAATAAATGAAAGAGCGTGTAGCTCGCTAACTCGGCGAAACAGCTGGAGGCTAAGCACCGCGAGTCTGCACCGTACGGAAGCAGATACCACCGGCCAACAATGCTAAAACAATATCTCAATGATGGGCATTTATCCAAGAAAGTATGGAGAGGCTGCTGATGGTGTGTTTGACAGAGAAGCAGCTTGGAGTCCACTCTCCAAGGTAAATAGTGTACATTACTGCATCACTTCATGACACTACTGTCGTTGTTTGTACGACATTCTGTTTTGTTCTCATGCCGTATTTATTACTTCAAAGTTTGTTTTTCTTTTTAAAAGACATGCTGCATGTGCAAATTGTGCTAAAGACGTTTGGAGTTAAGCGCTCCATTTAAAAAAAAAAAACCCTTCCTTGTGGTTTGGATCAAATGTTTATAACCTTTATAACATTTATACTTTCTGCATGTGTCTGCAAGATGTTCCATTCCGCAAACTCCAAAAGTATCGCTGTTAATTAAAAAAAAAAAGTAAACTGTCGAATATCTAACCTTGAACCCATCACTGCTATTTTCTTTTTTTTTTAGACAATCATTACATTATGGTTCTCAGTTGTAATACACTTCTCCACCACTTGTGGCAGTAATGACAATATCAAACAAACAGAAGACATTGAGAAGTTTCTTAAGCGCAAAAAAAAATAGACTCAAGGGGTGAAGCTGTATGTTTATTTGCACTTTAATTCTACTGACAGTTTAGTTATCAATTTATTTCATTTATTTTAGCACAACATTATTGTCAGGTTCAAAGACTGATGACATCTATTAAACAAGACAAGAAGCAAGGAATTAAACAGAGACAGAATTCAATTTGGCTCAATTGAGGAGAAACGTCTGGACTGTACAAAGAGTACAGTCCCACCACGCTCTGACGAAAGATTGTACGCCTCCTCTTTTATTTGGACTTTCCCTGATTACAGGGCAACAGCTGTTTCTAAGGGAGGGGGGTCGTAAACAGCCATCGCCTTTGGTTACAAAACAGTTCAAAGAAAAGTTTGTAAAACAGTTCAAAGAAAAGGTGCCTTGAGCTTGGGAAGGTCCAGCTTCCTCTCCACTTTGTAGATCTCGGGTCAAGACAATATCTTTCTGTGGATTACAATATATCAAAGAAACCGACGCCTTTATGTCGCTCCCCATCCTACACAGTGGAGTTTTACAAGCCTTCTGCTTGGCAGGATCAAAGACAGCTTTTGTC